>NC_050574.1:76581674-76597214 GCF_011100635.1 Trichosurus vulpecula | reverse complement strand
TGGCCATTCTCATCCAGCCATGAGCTTTTCCTCTCAGGCTTTTTGTTGTGGTTTATTGTTTTAAAGTCATGTCTGACACTTTGTGATCCCACTTGGAGTTTTCTTGGCAAAGATACTGGAGTGCCAATTCTTCTACAACTCATTTTATAGATGAGGAACTGAGGCAAAAGGGGTTAAGTGACTTGCCCAGGGTCACACATCTTGTAAGTGTCTGAGGCTGGATTTGAACTCAGGAAGAAGAGTCTTCCTTACTCCAGGCCCAGCACTCTATCCACCGCTCCACCTAGCTGCCCTCTCTCAGGCTAGGTTAGGTCAAATTTTTCTAGCTCCTGTATTTCTTGTCTGGGCAACTGAGGTCAGGCTCTAAGGATCATGGTACTTGTAAATATTATGGCACAAAGCTATGGTCTCTAATATCTACATTAAGATACTGGAGACCATAACTATGTGTGAGCTACTTCAAGCAGCTCTGGCCAAATATTAGTATCATGACAAAGAGAAGCTAGTCTGCATTGCTAGTGCTTCCCGTGTTACATTCATGCTACAATAAACAATAATACCTAGCACAGAGTAGGTACTTACTGTATGCTTGCTGACTTAATATTTCTTTTGTGTTTAATAATTAACAAAGCACTTTCCTAACCATAAGTCTATGAGACAGGTAAGTGCAAGTATGATTATACCTGTTTTACCGATTTGGAAACTGAGGCTCATAAAGGGGAGGTTATTTGCTTATTCTCCCCATGCTTGTGTGTGTGTGTGTCTGTCTGCATGCTTGAGTGTGTGCATGAAAGAGAGACAGAGACAGAGAGTGTCAGAGATGGAGAGACAGAGAGAGACAGACAGGCAGAGACACAACTACAGAGAAATTCAGGATTGCTGTACCCTAATTATTCTTCTTCTTTGGACAATTTAGGATCAGGAGAACGAAGTTCATGAACTCAAGGTTGAGATGCTGGACTGTTCATGTGTGGCTATACTTATTTGCATACACACAACTGTATGTATGTATGTATTATGTATGTATATATATGTAATGCAGTAAGAAACACATTGTTCTTGGGGTTCCCTTCTGATCTCTTCTACACATTTTCTTTAAACACTTCACTGACAATATTTCTTTTAGGCCTATTCTTCTCTAAACTACTGTATTCTCCTCCCCTTCCAGTCCCTTTTCTTGTGACAAGTTAGAGTAGTCAAGCAAAACAAATTCATATATTGACCATGTAAGAAAATGCATGCCTCATTCTGCACCTCTAGTCCATGACCTTTCTATCATGAGGTGGAGAGCATTATTGGTCTTTTGGGGGTGTAATGAGTCACCATGTTAATCAACATCCTTAAGTTTTTCAAAATTGTCTTTACAATGCTGTTGACCTTGTATAAATTGTTCTTCTGGTTCTGCTTACCTTATGCTGCATCAGTTCATGCTAGCCTTTTGGGTTTCTCTGAATGTGTACCTTTCATCATTTCTTTCAGCACAGTAATATGCCATTACCTTTATATATATCATGATTTGTTTAGCTTTTTGGGCTCATCCTCCTTTTCCAGTTCTTTGCTACAATTAAAAGTGTTGCTGTGAATATTTTTGCATAGATGGGGTGTTTTCCCTTTTTGGGGTACACGTGACAGACTCTTTTCATCATCTTATCTGATTCCTCATATGTGAGGAAGTGGGGTATATGGTTTGGCTGGTCCTTTGATTTCTTTAAGATCCCTCTGTTTTAATTCAGCACATTCCTGGCTGCCTGATTTGTGCAGACAGCCAGATACCACGGATAATAATCACGAGAATGAAGATCATCATAATAGCTCCCATTTCTACAGGGCTTTAAAGTTTAAAGGGCTCCTACCAGCTCTGTGAGATAGGCCGAACAGGTCTGATTATTTTTATTTTATGGTTGAGGAAACTGAGGGACGAGAGAGGTCAAATGACTTGGCTACAGTCGCTCACCTAGGAAGGGTTAGAGCTGAACTATTGTATAAATTGTAGGAAACTTCGCAAAGGTGGGGTAACCTAGAAAGTGCTCAGATGGTGAGTCCACTTCCCCGTAGTGTTCTTGGGGGCTGATGAAGGCAGACAGAACATAAGTGATTGTGTTGAGGAGAGAGGTGGGGAAGCAAGGCCACTTGGCACTCCCCCAGGCTTACAACTTGCCTGGAATGAAAGAAATTGCCTTTATTTTCCTTGCCTAGTCTGATCCTTTTGCCCATCTCTGGGCTTCAAACTCCTGAAGCCTGAAGTCTTGATCTTGCCCCTCCTCAGCTCCACTTGGCTTTTGTGAATAGTTGTCTCCCCCATTAGACTGTGAACACCTTGAGAGCAGGCATTGTCTTTCACCTTTCTCTGTATCCCTTAGTGTTTAACACGGTGCCCAGCACATAGTAAGCCCTTAATAAATGCTTCCTGACTGACTTGAATGAATCTTGGCTGTGACCCTGTTTACTTTTCTGATAATTCCTGCCTTTGGCTCCTTCCAGCTAATCCCTAGTTACATCTGGCCCCTGGTATTGTCAGATTGTTCCACACACTTGAATTTCTTTAGTGCTCCATCTTCTCTAATATTCTTTCTTGTCTATTTTTAGGACAGGATGGGCTCAATCTATACTATGAACACTACCCAGCACATATTGCTTGGCTGATACTTGTTCAGGCCATAAAGGGCAGGAAAAACCCATGCCTTCTGATTCCTAGTCCAGGACTTGCATGTGAAAGATACATTCATTCTTTCCCACAGGTGCCAGTTCTTTCTCTCCCTCTCCCCTTCTCTCCCTCTCTGTCTCTTCTCAGTTTTTTTCTCCCTGTCTCTCTCTGTTTCTCTCCTCTGTCTGTCTGTCTCACCTTTCTCCCCCCCTCTCTCTTTCTCTCTCTCTCTCTCTCTCTCTCTCTCTCTCCCTCTGTCTCTCCTTTCTGTCTTTCTCTCTTTTCCTCTTTCTCTGTCTGTCTGTCTCTCCTTTCTCCCTTCTCTCCCTCCCCCTGTCTTTCTCTCTCTGTCTCTCTTTTTCCTCTTTCTCCATCTGTCTCTCCTTTCTCCTCTCTCTCTCTCTCTCTCTCTCTCTCTCTCTCTCTCTCTCTCTCTCCCTCTGTCTCTCCTTTCTGTCTTTCTCTCTTTTCCTCTTTCTCTGTCTGTCTCTCCTTTCTCCCTTCTCTCCCTCCCCCTGTCTTTCTCTCTCTGTCTTTGTCTCTCTTTTTCCTCTTTCTCCATCTGTCTCTCCTTTCTCCTCTCTCTCTCTCTCTCTCTCTCTCTCTCTCTCTCTCTCTCTCTCTCTCTCTCTCTCTCTCTCCCTCTGTCTCTCCTTTCTGTCTTTCTCTCTTTTCCTCTTTCTCTGTCTGTCTCTCCTTTCTCCCTTCTCTCCCTCCCCCTGTCTTTCTCTCTCTGTCTTTGTCTCTCTTTTTCCTCTTTCTCCATCTGTCTCTCCTTTCTCCTCTCTCTCTCCCCGCCCCCCTCTCTCTCCTTTCTGTCTTTCTCTCTGTCTTTCTTTCTCTCTCTTTTTCCTTTTTCTCTGTCTGTCTGTCTCACACACAGAGGTTGGATTTAGAATCAGAAGACCTGGGTTCTAATACTGCTTTCTTCATTTACTATTTGTGTAACCTTAGTCAATTCCTTCATTTCTCTGGGCCTTAATCGTCTGGGTCTCTGTCCTCTGTAAATTGAGATAATTGGACAACATGACTCCTGTGGGTCCTTCCAGGTCCCAATCGATGACCTTAAGACAATCACATACTCACAGAGTCATGCTAAGACACACACTCATGTACTCCTGTGTACATGCTCATGCATATATTCAAGCATATTCTCTCATATGTACTTACATACATGCCTGCACTCAATCACACCCATGTGCTTGAACACATTCACCCTCATGTCCGCTCACTCATAATGCACATATGTGGTATATGATTGAGGGTGTGGGAGATGCCACAGACCCTTTCCTCTACCCTTCACTATTGGCACTGATTAATAGTTGGTGAGTTCAGATTTCAGTCCACTGTGTTCCCACCTGCCTGACTGTCTCTTTCCAAGACCTTCCCACTTCTATAGGGCTCTGCAGGGCCTAATTTGTACTCTCCATCTAGCGCTCAGCATCCCTAGGGGTCTAAGGATGGGATATTCATCCTTCCCTTCCCTCCAGACACTTGTTTCCAGTCAGGGAAGTTGAGTAAGAGGAATATAATTGAATTCCTAAACATTAACAAGTCAATCACTGTGCCTGTAATGAGTCGTGAGTAATCTTGACGTGCGTGTTAATTAAATAGCTGTCCTGGTTCTAATCCACTGAAAGTTAATCATTGGGGAATTAGGAGGTGTCAGTCGCGGGCACTTGATTCCTTCTCATGCACTGTTCAGCTCCCTCTCTTCTCCTCTCCCACACGCTCCTGGAGGGACCCTGAGTGCCCAAGAAGTGAGTGGGGGGCATGGATAGTTGGAGGTGACCTGGTCATGACTAAGCTCCCTCCAATTGAAGGTCAGGGTGAACTGAAGGATTTTAGAAATGGAAGAAACTTCCAAAGTCATCTAGGAAAATCTACTTAAGCTCGAATCCCCTCTGTGTTAACCCTTACTAGTGGCCATCTGGCTCCAAGTTGAATACCACCAGAATGGGGAACTTACTTTCTCCTCTAAGGCAGCCTGTTCCATTGTCAGACAGTTCTAATGACTTTAAAGTCTTTCTTTACATTAGGCCAAACTCTGTGTCCCTGTACCTATACCCATCAATACTAGTGGAAGACAATGGTCATATCCTTCTCTAAGTCTTTTCCTCTCCAAGTTTGATCTCCAAACTCGATCACCTTTAGCAGATCTTAAATGGCACGGTCTCTAGGCCTCTCACTCTTTTGGTTGTCCTCTACTGAATGCCCTCAACCTCATCCATATTCTTCCCAAAATGTGATGTCAAGGCCAATTCTCCTGGGCTTGTCCAGTCTGGACATTTCTACACTCATATCAGCCTGAGCATATGAAGACAAAACCAAAAGGTAATCTTTGCCCTCAGAGGACCTTACAGTCTACTGGAATATATAAAGCACTTTCTTCCCAAAGCCCTGAGGTCAGAAATGAAAGCATTTTTATCCCTATCTCACAGAGGAGAAAGCTGAGGCCCACAGAAATTCAGTGGCTTGTCCAAGATCGTATGGCTGGTAAATACCAGAGCCCTGAAGGAGTCAGTTTCAAAGCTCTCCTGATTCCACTAGATCGGGGTGGGCAACTGGCGGCTTCCAGGCCCCATGAGGCCCTCTAGGTCCTCAAGTGCAGACCTCTTCTGGAATCCAAACTTCACAAAACAAATCCCCTTAATAAAAGGATTTGTTGTATAAAACTTGGACTCAGTTAAGGACCTAGAAGGCCACATGGGGCCTTGAAGCCAAAGATTCCCCACCCTTGCACTAGACCATTGTAAGTTTCTATCAGGGCAGCTAGGTGGCATGCCATGCCTGGAGTCCAGGAAGTAGCAAGTTCAAATCCTGCCTCAGACACTTACTAGCTGTATGACCCTGAGCAAGTCACTTAACCTTTTGGCCTCAGTTTCTTCACCTATAAAATGATCTGGAGAAGGAAATGGCAAACTGCTCCAGTATCTTTGCCAAGAAAATCCCAAATGGGGTCATAAAGGGTCAGACACGACTAAAACAACTGAACAACAACAAGAAGTTTCTATTAATTATATAGGGCCAGATAAACAGGATCTTGGGGAAAATCCCTTGAGCCCTTGTTGACCCTATGATTTTGCAACTCTGAAAGCTGGTTGTTAAATATATACATATATATGCATATACATGCAGACATATACAAAATATATATATATATATATAATATGATATGCAACTTTCAATATATCACTTATGTCACATTACATCATGTTATATTCTCTAAATGTAAGCAAACTTATGGAACATCCACTTCTAACTTGAATGTAATAAGGGATGGAGGAACATGCGTGTAGACCAGGTGAATGCTGTTGGAAGCAGCAGAGGGAGAGGATAGAAAGACCCCCATATGCCCCAGGTCGGGGGCTGCTGGCAAGTGTAATGTGGCTAAAAGCAGGGCTGTGCTGGGGCCGCCTTGAACTGGCTGGAGCCAATTGTAAATTTTCAATGTGTGCATTTACACCTCAGAAACTGGCAAATTCTTCAAATCGCGTCTCTGTTTATTGTTTGGTTGATTGTCTAAGCTTAAGAAAATGATAGAGGAAACATTAGTACTGCAGATTAAAGTCACTGGTGTGTTGGCTTCCCAATGTCCCCTCCCGGAACCTGCAGGAGGTTGCACGTCTTGAGGTAACTTGGTGATACAGTGGTTAGAGCTCTGCTCCTGGACTGAAGAAAACTTGAGTTCAAAGGTGCCTTAGACACGAGCTGGGCAGCTCTAGGCAAGGGATTTAACCTCTTTTTCCCTCAATTTACACATCTGTAAAAAAGGGATAATAATAGCACCTACTTCCCAGAGTTGTGGTGAAAATCAAAGGAGATAACACTTGTAAAGCATTTAGCACTTGGCACATAGTAGGTGCTATGTAAATGCTGTTATACTTAATGTAAATGCTATTATAAATAAACAGTTACCAGCACACCATTGGGTAGGAGCAGGCAGGCATGAAGTGACCACCCAGCTCAGCCAAGTCCAGCCCAGAGTAAGGAAAGTGACAATTCTTTCTATAGAAATATATCAGATTTACAAAATATTTCCCTCTCCAATAGCCCTGTGAGATAAACATTGCAACTATTATCATCCCTGTCTTCCCAATAAGGAAACTGAGGCCCAGAGAAGAACGAAGAGTCTTGTTCACAGTAACATAACTAGTAATTGCGCAAGCTGCGACTCAAACCCAGGCCTCTCATTCCAAGATGAGAGCTCTCTCTGCTCCGCCTCCCTGCGAGGGAGCAGTGTGCAGGCTCAATCACCTGGTGAGAACCCCTGCTGGGAATTCTGCCCTGGAGGCAGGCAGTAATAACTCACAGAGTATTTAATGTGGGCTTCAGCAGCAGGGAGGCTGCTGGTGATTTGAGACTAGCACCTGCCATGATGCCATCATTAAGTATGGAGCAGAATCACAGAATCCGAAGATCAAAAGCTAGAGAAGGATCTTGTGGGGAGCTAACCCAACCCCTTAATTTCACAGTGGAGGAAACTGAGGCCCAGCAAGATGAAGCAATTTGCCTAAGGTCACTTAGGTGGCTGAACTGACTTTAAATCTGGAGTCTCATCTGTATGAGAGAAAGCCTGAGAAGGAGTCCAATTTGGAATGCACGACTGCTGCGGTCTTAGGGAGCCTTGGCTTCTTTGTTTATGTGTCTCTCTGGCGATTTTGTCCAGTGGATGGGATATGCCCTCTTTGAATTTCACTAGTCATATCTTTTTTTTTGGCTGCAGGTATGGCCCAAGTAGAAACCAGGGCATATAGGGGAAAATAGTTGAGTTTAGGGGAGCTGACACCAAGTTTAGGATTCAGGGGTCATTCCATTTCTTAACCTGGGGCTTGTGTCTGTTTCTTCACACCAGCCCCTTGGAAGTAGGGTTGTGTCTTCTACCCAAGTATCCCCAGGACCAGGCAGTTACCCGGGACTGCCCGGGAAGGGAAACAAAGCCAGCTTGCGATGGGACCCTGTCAATACTCCTGTCAGTATAGTAGAGAGAAGAAGGGCTGTGGTAGTAGACGTGGAAGAGGGGGCAGCTTGAACAGCTTGTGGGAGATTCCCCTGGGATCTTTTCTGCAGTGGGGTATAATAGCTGAGTCAAGCAGGAACTGATGGCACCAGTGCTTCTGCTAGAATGATCAAGGGATCCAGAAAGCAGGGCTGGTGGATTATTGAGTAGGCTGGTCCATACACAGCGGTGAGGAAATGAATGTGGTGTAGTAGAAAGTGGAGACACGAGCCAGCACTTCGAGTACCATGTTGACCACTTTTGTCTGCTGTGTGACTTTGGCAGGTCTATCCACTTCTCTGAGACTCACTCTCCTCATATGTAAAATAATGATTTTGGATTAGACCGTCTCTACATTCTCTTCTAGGTACAACATCCTATGATTCTAATACTTAACAATAGTTGTTATGGGGCAGAGAGAACAACTTTATTCTGCTTGACCCTGGAAGGTAGCAGGTGAAAGCTGCAATTAGACAGATTTAAGCTTCATGTAAGGAAAGAATTTCTAACAATTATAACTGTTCAGAATTGGAATGGGTTCCCTCTCATAGGATGCCAAAGGCAGTGTATCTTGACATGCTGGCTATGTTGTAGAGGACATTCCTATTCAGATATGCATTGGCAGGTAGTGTGGTGTGGTGGTCAGGGTCCTGGAAGAGGAGGCAAGGCAACAAGCAATTATTAAGTGCTTACTATGTACTAGGCACTGTGCTAAGCACTGCGGATGCAAATACAAGAGCAATGAAACATTCCCTGCTTTCAAAGAGCTTCCGTTAAGTGGGAGAAGACAACATACAAAAGAAAACTGAAAATTGGGGTTAGAGGATGAGGAGGAGGTACACTCAGAAAGGACGTGGTATCAAAATCTGGAAAGGCAGAAGCAAAGGCAGGAGGGGAGTGAAAGATGACTTGCCTGGGCTCCTCTTCAAAATGGAGGTCGTTGGGAGGAATTCACCAGTGGGAGAAGGAGGCCAGCATGATGGAGGGATGTTCTAGGGTGAGAAGGTTGATGGGACCAATGGACGTTCTAGAGTGAGGAGGCCCCAGGTGCTGAAGCAACTGAAGGATGTTTTTAACACCTGGAAGGGCAGGTATGACAAATCTTAAGAAAGAGCGTTCTTAGAATTCTGCTTTCTTTCTCTCTCTCTCTCTCTCTCTCTCTCTCTCTCTCTCGAAAAGATTTGTATCTCTGTATCTGGGAAAGGCCTGGGGAGCATGAGAAGAGTAGGGGCCCTAGTGAATTTTGGGGATGAAAAGTTGGTAGTGAGTACAATTGCTATCAAGGTGATGGGGACTTGATATCCTTTATCATGTGATTTCTTGTCATTTCCCCTTGGGACTGGTGACATAGGTTATTGAGGCTGTTAGTTCTCAGACTGAGGACAATAATTTACACTCAGTTAGAAAGGGAAGTGTATCTTCTCTTGACTGCTAAATTTGGCTTGTACTTTTAAATTCTGACCATGAGAGGAAGGACTAGAGAAGTATAGAGGGGAGAATGCTGGGCAGGTAGGCAAGAGATCTGGGTCTCCAGTCCTAGCTTTGACGGGAATCATGGGATCTCAGAGTTGGAGATGACCCCGGAGGCCACCTAGTCTAACTCCAGCCTTCTGGGGAATCTTCCCAAAACTCTCCTGACACATGGGTATCTGGCCCCTTTGGAAGGACTCCAGTGATAGATACAGCTATAACTAGATTTTTTTTCCACTTGAGGCAAAAAAAAACCAGCCAGAAGAGCAGAAGCAGTAGCAACGACAACAACAAACCAGTTTGGGGCAGTGGTAGTGATGGTGATAGAAGACGGGTCAACTGTGGATGGAGTTGGACGAGAAGAAGGGTCAGTTTGGCCCTCATTTCAGTGAGGTTTACAGGGTAGTGGGGTAAGGGAAGGTGGATTTGGGAGAGAATGCCACAGAAAGGTGACCTTAAGGGCATGGGAGATATACCATGTATGGGAGATTAGAGAAACTTGAGGTGAGACATGGAGTTGGAGGATGCTGTGCAGAAAATCATACCTTCCCATGTCATTGACCTGGGGCAAAGCCCTTTTTGTCTTGTGCTAATTTTAGCTCTGGGGTGGTGTGTTCTCCAGAGAAATTGCTTTGATTCAATTCATTTACAAGGTTCCTATGATGAAGAGTTTGATGAAGGCATGGGAGAGAAGTCATTCTGTTGCCTCTGGGTTTTCACTGTCCCTCTGTAGCCAGGCAATTTGGCTTCTCTGGATAGTAATATTTGCAGTTAATATAGCACTTTAGGAGCTATCTATAGTCATAAAAAAGGCTCTAAATCACTATTGATTAGTGAAATGCAAATTAAAACAACTCTGAGGTATCACTTCACACCTATCAGATTGGCTAATATGACAAAAAGGGAAAATGCTGGATGTTGGAGGGGATGTGGGAAAATTGGGACACTGATGCACTGTTGGTGGAGTTGTGAACTGATCCAACCATTCTGAAGAGCAATTAGGAACTATGCCCAAAGGGCTACAAAGCTGTTTGTACCTTTTGATCCAGTGATACCACTGCTAGGTCTATATCCTAAAGATATCCAAAAAAAAGGGAAAAGGACCTGTTTGAAAAAAAATATTCATAGCAGCTCTTTTTGTGGTGTCTAAGAATTGGAAATTGAAGGGATGCCCATCATGCGGGGAATGGCTAAACAAAATGTGGTATATAATTGTAATGTAATATTATTGTGCTATAAAAAATTACAAGCAGGATGATTTCAGAAAAAGCTGGAAAGACTTACATGAACTGATGCATAGTGAAGTGAACAGAACCAGGAGAACTTTATACACTGTAACAGCAATATTGTTCAATGAAGAGCTGTGAATGACTTAGCTATCTCAGCAATGCAATAGTCCAAGACAATCCCAAAGTACTAATGATGAAACATACTATCTGCCTCCAAAGAACTGATATTGATTGAATGCAGAGTGAAGCACACTATTTTTGCTTTGCTTCTTTCCTTTTTTCTTTTACTCAAGTCTTCTGGTACAAAATGACTAATATGGAAATATTTTACATGATTGCACATGTATAACCTGTGTCTGCTTGCTTATAATCTCAGGGAGGGAAGAGGAAAAGGGAGGAGGAAGGGATAGAATTTGGAACTCAAAACTTTAAATAAAAATGTTAAAAAAGAGTAGAGAAGACTGAATGGGTGAAGCACATTAAAGATCAAAGATGGCACATGTCTCTCTGTCTGTCTATCTCTATCTCTATCTCTGACTCTGTCTCTGTCTCTGTCTCTATCTCTATCTTTATCTCTATCTCTACCTCTACCTCTGCCTCTACATCTACATCTACATCTATATCTATATATCACTTTAGGGTGAAGAAACTCATTTTATAGTCTCAGAGAGATTAAATGACTTGACTATAGTCACACAGTTAGAAAGTATCTGTAGCAGACTTTGAATCCAGGTGTATTCTGATTATGAATCCAGGGCTCTTTCTATTACTGATAATTGATAAAAGGAGAGATGGCAGAATTGGGTGAGTCGAGTGGGCCTGGAGGATGGGAACAGATTCAGGTTCTATAATCAAATTGTTCACCTTCTGTTCCATGGTGTGTGTGTGTATGCGCGTGTGCATGTACATGTGGGGACACATGCTCATGTGGCTTTTAGGGCAGAGCTCTCTGCAAGGACCACCCATTGTCCACTTTCAGACCCAATTGCTTTTTCAGGCTCTGTACATTGGAGGCTCCCGAAGTCCTCTTTGTACCAAGGAGTAAACTCTGGGCTGAAGCTGGCACATTCTACAGTCTGATACTGAAGTTCCAGGATGGTTGGTATACTTTGTGATTCTCTGATTCTCTGATGGGAGATAATTAGGAATAATTAGTTATAAAAATGACAAGAATGGGCAGACTGCCAGGGAGGACCAGAGCAACCATGGAGACACAGGAAGAGACAAAGAGAGTTTATTTTTTAATTCATGGAGACTCAGCCCCATTTCTCCAAAATGCTTTCCTCTTCTTACACTTGGTGGGGGTCTGGGTGAGAGGTGACCCTGGGAAGATCTTGAGGGGAGGGGGCAAAGTCTTGAGAGGTCATGGTAAAGGATCTTTTTACTTTGAATGACCTATGCCTTTCTTCTGGTCTCTCACTAACTACTTACTATAGCGGATATTTCAACAATACATTTCATATTTGTGGAAAACCAAGGGACCCTGGGAAATTCCTGTGGGGAAAGTAAAATTGTGAGACTCTGGGAAATGGTCATAGTGATGCATGGGTATATAGGGTCAAAGGCTTTCTATTTACTCTTCCTTTCCTCTTTTTTTAAAATTAAATTTTATTTTTTCAATCAGCAAAAATCTGCCTTCTTTCCTTCCCATCCTCCCCATCCCCCCTATTCCTTGAGAATGAAAGAAAAACAAATCCCCCATTACAAACATGTATATTCAAGCAAAACATTTCTGTTTTCCCTTGTTCTTGAGAGACCTCTGGACTGTCATTTAGGGCACAGCGAAAAAAGAACGCTTGTTGGACTGAAGCCCCTTGTCCACCATGCAGATGAATAATATTGGACTTTAGGAGGCAGACTCTCGAGATGTCGTGTGAGAGATTGCTGAGTTCTGCAACAGGCTAAGATTTATAACTGCTTAATGTTGGATATTGTTGGCCTCTGTGCCTTGGACTTCAGTGACTTGGACCAGCAGTGGGAGAAACCAGTTCTGCAGAGGCAACCCAGACTGGGGAACAGAAACTGGAACTGGAGTGAGATATGATCCCCCAAAATGTCAGCCGTCTTGAAGCCTGGTGGGTTGATGAACTGGGGCAGGAAGACTAACTTCTCTCCGTATAATGCCCCTAGTTTCTTGATATACTCTGAGGTCCCAAACTAGGGTCTTGGGCACAAACAACCCCCTACCATTTTATATTTTCTCCACAATCTCAAATGAGTATGGATCAGAAAACCCCTAAACCTGAGTGTCAAAGAATTTTGGGAAACAGTTGGGGCCAAGGACTCCAGATAGGGAGCATTTAAATAAGTTTTTTTTTTCATTTTCATCATGTCTAATGAACTATAGGATCATAGGATATTGATTGCCTTGATCCAGTGAATGAGGAGGATTGTTCAATAGAGAAAGAAGAAATTCCAGATGAGGCATAGGAGCAGAACCATAGATTTTATAATTTTTAAAATAATTTTTGGCATTATTCCACATCATCTCCTAATCCAAATTTAGAGCCTAGCCAGCACTTGCCAAGTAGATTGGAGCACATGGACGCAATTGCGCAGTAGTCTTTTGAGTGTGTGTGCCAGAGAGACCCTTATGAGACCACTTGACTGGTGCCTTGAGTACAGCACCATCTGGTGGACGTTCCTCTCATAGGGTAATTTATATTGTGATGCAGATTTAAGGAAGATAGTACCTAAATTGATTTAGGCTGCTTATACCAATGCACTGCCTTGAGGGTCACATGAGGGTACCCACCCAAGGGCATTGCACAGCTCACAGGTATCACATTACTATCTGCTTAATCCCCACCAAGTCCCTCCCCATCCTGTAATACCAAAGGGGCTATATCAGATGATTTCTAGGCTCTCATAACTTTCCTTGAGCAGACCAACCTGGTCACATCATACAGATTTTAGCAGCCCAAGCTACGACCATTGTTCCTGGTAAGGCCAGGGGAACAACATCCTAATTGAGAAAGCTTTGTAAAAGAAACTACCCCAAGCAGACTGAGTCTGAGATGATATTTAAACTGCTTGTTAACCAAAGTTTACCAGACTTAGCCTGGGTTCATGAATCTCTGCAACCCTGGGTTCCATGTTCAGGGTCTGGCTTTGTTCAGCATTTCTTTCATGAGAAGTCAAGTCAACAAGCATTTATTAAACATTGACAACGAGCTAGGTAGTTTGTGAATGGCTAGGTGGTTCAGTGGATAGAACACCAGCCCTGGAGTCAGGAAGACTTGAGTTTAAATCCTGCTTCAGAGACTCACTAGCTGTGTGATCCTGGGCAAGTCACTGCTTGCCTCAGTTTCCTCATCTGTAAAATGAGATACAGAAGGAAAATGGCAAACCACTCCAGTATCTCTGCCAAGAAAATACCAAGTGGGGTCACAAAGAGTTGGGTGCAGACTGAAATGATTGAATAACAACATGTGCCAGGCACTGTGCTAAATGCAAGGAACACAAATACAAGCAGAAAGGAAAGATAACCCTTGCCCTCATGGAATTTACATTCTAATAGAGGAAAATAACACAAGAGAAAGCTGAAAAGGGTGGGAGGGGGAACGGTGGTAGAACAGGGAAATGGTAGAAACTGAGACCTGATAGGGAAATTTCAGAGTCATTCCCTGGAGGGGAACGAAAATGTTGCTGGCCTGCTCGACCTCCTTGTTCTGGGATCAACCAGCCAATCAGAGGGAGAGGCTACAGGGTGGAGGGTGTTTTCATGGTGAGAAGTCCAGGGTAAAGCGAACTTCCAGAGAAAAGAAATTTCTGTGGCATGCATGGTAGAGAACTAGAACACTTTGAACACCACTGATTAATTTGGGGTTCTTCCCTCTTCTCCCCCCCCCTAAAATTTAAGTTCCCTGAGGGCAGGATTTCTTTATTATTCTGTCATTATATCCCCATCACCCAGCACCTAAAATTCTAATGGTGCAATGGATAGAGTTCAGGGGCCTGGAGTCGGGAGACCTGCCTTCAAATGTTGCCTCAGACACTCCCTAGCTGTGTGACCCTGGTCAAGTCACTTAACCTCAGTCTGCCTTGGTTTCCCCATCTGTAAAATGGGGATTATAATACCATTTACCTCCCAGGGTTATTGTGAGGATCAAATGAGGTAGTTTTGGAAAAAGCACTCAACACAGTGTCTGGCACACAGTAGGTACTATGTAAATGCTTATTCCCTTCCCCTTCTCTCCACGCCCCCCACCCCTTAATCAATGGGTTTCTGGATACTTCCCTTCCCAATGCCTAAAAGGCAAAAGGCCATAGAAAATGGAATATTTCAGTTATGCTTAATCACCCAGGAAATTGTTAATCCAGTGCTTCCTGATATCCGTTTGGGCATCCTTTCAGCCACTTTACCTGACATATTTTTTAATCTCCATTCACTGGCAGGTGATATTTCATGGGTGAGGGGCAGGCAGAGAGGCAGGGCAGGACAGAAGGGAAACACATGTGGGAGGAATGTCCACAGCACAGGCTCGTGTGGACAGGACAAGAACTGTGTCTAGGTCATCCATCTGTGGGGCGAATGCGGCTTCAGATGGAGGGAACTGTGGGAGAAGGCTCTTACCTCATCTAAGAGTGGTCGGGCCTGCTGCAGTTCGACAGAAGGACGTGAGGAGAGGAAGTAACAAGAGGCAAGACTTGCTAGGCCTGGAATTTACAGATCAGTCAGGCACAAAATGTGTGGACTCAAGGGCACTGGCTGACCCTATGCGTGGCAGACCCGAGGGCGGTGGACTAGGCTTCAGAGAGACCCGATTTCTAGTCTTGGCTTTGCCACTCACTCACCAGTCGTGTGGGCAAGTCACTGCCCACTCCACTCTTCAGTAAGATGGGGAAAATAATATTTGCTTAGCTTCCCTCTTATGGTTGTTTCTGTAGATCAAATTAGAGCTCAGATAGAAAACCTTTCATAAGTGATTTGCAAAGGATATGCTTCTATGTGCTTATGTACACATCCACACACAAAGAAGCCCTTGCATGTACATATATGCACAAAATTAGCGAGGACACATGTACCTGTTCATATATGTACTTACACACATGTAAGGGACATGCAGATGTACAATTCCCCCATGCACATGAGATATGGAGGCAGGTGCACACACTCACACATGCCTATGCCCACATGGGCACGTTCACCCATCTGCTTTTTGTACAGACACACACCGGCTGCCTGCCCTCCCCAC